>NW_018743815.1:0-38571 GCF_001683475.1 Chenopodium quinoa | reverse complement strand
ATTAACAACTCTGAAGACTCCACCTTGATAAAGATTTCGTATTCTATCTTATTTATGTGTGATGGAAGTCAAAGTTATGAATGGTTATAATATTATGTGATATGCATGATTATATTTGCTAATATATCTTGATAATAATTGGATGCTAGAATTTTAGTTCTATGTTATCTAATATATATATTTTGATTTTTATCTATCTAATATATACATTCTGATTTTTATCTTCTTAGATAATAATATTCTGATTTGTGATATATTTAAGATATATTCTATTATCATATTTGTATTTATCTTATTAATTAAGTTAGATTATATTCTTAGTTATCTTATTAACAAGCTGTTTTTATAAATAGATATATATAATATTCTGTTGCTTACTAATGGAACTATGAGTTGTTATTTCTCCAATTAAATAGGCTGAACATATTCAACTACTTGAAGTCAAAGTTTTGAAGCCTTCAAAGTAGCGGCAAGTTTTGAAGCCTTCAAAGTAGCGGCTATGCTGTTGAATTTAAAATTCAAACGGCTACAAGATTTCTTCATTGCTCCAGTAAATTATTGAAGCTTATAAATTGTGTGAAGCGGCTCAAGTGTTTTAAATATAAAAGATATACATACAGAGATATAAAGAGAGTCATAAAGCCTCATTCATTATTTATCAAATATTTTCTCTCTAAGAAATATATTACCTTTTTATGTAATTAAGTTTGAGAGAAAAATAAGAGTGTATCTCAGAGCGAAAAGAATCATATCAAGAGAGATATACTTAAAAGTATTTTTATAATACTTAAAGTATTTTTTGGGTAGTCTTTTTATTTCTAGGAATTGAGTGACTAAAGTGTAATCGGGTGATTGCGGTAAGAAGGGAAACGCTTCTAGCTACTTTAGTGCTCTAAGGGAAAGAAATAAAATATATTGAAATCCTAAGGGTTAAACACCTCTAGGCGGAGACGTAGGCATTCTTGCCGAACTTCGTTAACATATCGTGTGTCCTTTTAGTTCATTTCGTTTTTTATGTTACTGCATTTTCATTCGTTAATTCTTATCTCATTTCAAAGCCTTGAAACCTAGAAAGTGAAATCAGTTTATTCCGCCTTGAAACTGATTTCAAGACCTTGAAATTACAGCCTTTGCGAAAAACGTCCATACTCTATTTCAACCCCCCTCCCTTCTAGAGTATTATTGCTGTAATCCTATCACCTTATTGATCCTTCAATTGGTATCAGAGCTTCAGGATTTCACGTAAAGATTTAACAATCTGTGAAATGAATTCAAATGGTGATGGTGGTTTTGCTCAGGGACGATCTGCAAATCGTCCTCCATTGTTTTGTGGCAATAACTTTGCCCATTGGCGCTCATTGATGCAAATGGTTCGTGATAGATCAAGATTTAGAGATTTGGGAAATCATTCAAAAAGGCCCAAAAGTTCCAACAAAGATTACAGAAAGTGGTATTACCATTCCAAAAGAAGATAGCGAATATACCCAAATTGATCTAGAAAAAGTTTCTAAAAATTATCGCGCCATGAACCTGCTTTATTGTGCTCTAGACGCAAATGAATTCAATCGAGTTTCTGCATGCAAAAGTGCAAAAGAAATCTGGGATAAACTGGTGGTAACTTACGAAGGAACCAGCCAGGTGAAGGAAACCAAAATTAGCATTTTCGTGCGTCAATATGAGCTGTTTAAAATGACGCAAAGTGAACAAGTCAAAGAAATGTTCACAAGGTTTACTCAAATCATAAATAACCTTGATTCACTCGGAAAAAACCTTTACTAATGAAGAAAAGGTTAGGAAGATTCTTCGATGTCTTCCAAAATCAAGATGGGGTCCTAAAGTGACGGCTATTGAAGAAGCTCAAGATCTGAGAACTCTGTCTCTGGACGATCTTCTTGGGAAATTGATTACCCATGAAATGTCCTTGAATGAAAGCGATGGAGAGCCAGCCTCATCAACAAAAGGGCTAGCTCTCAAGGCTAAGAAAGAAGAATCCTTCACTGATAATGAAGAAAGTGATGGAGATGAAGAAGATCCATTTGATCAAATTGCTAGAAGTCTTCAAAGAATTCTAAAGATGAAAAAGAAGTTCCCCAGGGGCAATGATAATGGCAAGACAACAAAGATATAAAGGCAAGCCATTTTAACGAATTCAAGACCTTGAAATGCTACGAATGTGGAGATGATTAATCACCTTGTGAAGGACTGCCGAAAAGAAGAAAAAGGCAGTCAGGAAAAAGAGATTATAAGAAGAAAGTTATGGTTGTCTCATCAAGTGACTTAGATTCAAGTGATGAAGAAAAATCTAACCTTTGTCTTGTGGCGGATTCACGATGAACACCTCCAGGTAATCGTAAACAACTTAATCTCTAGTCCTACTAATGTTCTTTCTGATTTTTTACATAACATGATTATGAATGAAGAAAGCTTAATTCAAGAATCAAAAATTCTGAAAGAAAAGTTAAGCAAACAAACAAGCGTATCTGACAAACTGGCTAAGGAATTAGCTGATCTCAAAGCAGCCCAGTCCACTTTTGAAAACAAGGTCAAGGCCTCAGAGTCAGCTTTTGACACTAAGGTCAAGGCCTTGAAAACTGAAAATATTGTTTTAAAACGTAAACTTGCTTCTCAAAATTATTATATTAATAATCTTGAGAATGAAAAGAAAACGTTAACTGGGAAATACAAAGAGCAGCATAATGCCTTGGTTAGATTTACTAAGTCAAAAGAAACTCTTGATAAAATGTTGGGTGAACACCAATCATCCTTAAATAAAAGTGGTCTTGGATACAATAAAAAATTTTCCTAAGAAAAACCCGACCACTTTTGTGAAAGCTAAGGATAATTGGAGAACTCCCACATGTTTTTACTGTTGCAGAAAGGGTCATACTAAGTTAACATGTCCTTTTAGAAGAAATGACCCTCATATTGTTAAGAATTCTTTTCCTGTTTATTTTCGAGACCAAGTCAAGCAAATATGGGTTGTTAAAGGAACCCGACCACCAAACATGGTCCATCCTGACTATGACTCCAAATTTGCAGGCTGGTGTAGAAAGGTTTAATGTTCTTTTCTTGTGCAGGAAAACTTCAAGAGTAAAGATAGCTTCAAAAGTAAAGGTTTGATGTTTTTATTATTAACTTGCTGAATTTTTATTTAAGTCATTAAGTGAAGATATATATATTCATTCTTATTCGGCTTAAATTGAGAATATTAAATAAGGATGCATCTTCATAGGGGGAGCTAAGGTACGTGCTTTAACGCTTTAATTTGTGCTGATTGTAAAACTGCAACTTAATTCAAGACCTTGACCTGCATGTCAAAGCCTTGAAATAAAACTGCGTATATTAAATAACTTTAAATATTTTAGTGTTTGTTCCAACATTTGTTTTCTTTCTTCTGGCTTTCTTGATGAAGTCAAAAAGGGGAGAAATATATTTATGCTTATTATTGCTTATTATGCTTAGTATTGTGCTTATACTGAGTTATTATGCTTATTGATTTTGCCATACTTTTCTGCATATGCATATCGATTATTTACTGTGTTGTTTTGAAATAGTCTATTTGAAATAGTCTTGAATTATTTTGTTCTACTCTAATCATAGGTTTTGACTTTCATCAAGGGGGAGATTGAAGACTCCACCTTGAACCGACTTGATAATGTTATATATTTAATGATGAAAGTCAATATGATATATCCTTTCTTTAATATATGATTAATATGATACTATTTCGGATATTATCAATAAGGTGATAGGATTACAGCAATAATATCCGAAATAGTATCATATTAATCATATATTAAAGAAAGGATATATCATATTGACTTTCATCATTAAATATATAACATTATCAAGTCGGTTCAAGGTGGAGTCTTCAAACTCATTAGAAATATTGTTTAGTCCAATATGTTTATTAACAATATTTCTTCTAACATTTATTAGTTTATTTACAATATTGTTTATTAGCAATATATTTATTAACAATATTTCTTCAGTTGTCAAAAAAAAAAAACATATATTTCTTCTAACATTTATTAACAACTCATTTCCATTTAATTGATCTGATGTTTAATCCAATATTGTCCTGGAATACCTACCAGGCTACCACCAATTGTAAACTAATAAAAAAAAAATTACTACATAGTTTAATTTCCATTTTATAGCATATCATAAAATTCAAAAGGAACGACAATAATGAAATAGTATAAATTAGAAGAAATAATACTGAAATAGTATGAAAATGTGGCGTCTAAACTCAGAATGAAAGTGATTAATAATACTAATTCATTTGACATTTCATAGTTTATATGTAGAGTTGCATTAAATAAGCATGCGGTTGCTTTTAAGATGATGGATGAGTAATTAGGAGGAAGAAACGTAGAAACTAGCTAGTATGATAAACTATGAAATATAAATTTCAATTTGCACTATAATTAGCAATTTAAATGCAAGATAAGTTGAGCTATGTTTAGCCATTAATAAATGGACTAGACCTGGGTATTGGACGGGTACTTGCCCAATGAGTATAGAGTTAGTACAAAGGTTAATAGGTCCTTAATGGACATGGTCTATATTGGGTAGGAATGTAGGATCAATAATTTAATTTCGGGCCAAAATATTTGCTCAAATTTAATAAGGAAAAGAAAATAAATAATGTAAAATAAGTTATATAGATATTTGCACATTCATGTGCATGTAATGTTGGCTTTGCCATTTTTTTTTTTTTGAAAATTTTTGTGTGTTTAGACAACCACAAGGGCGGGGGTGAGAATCGATCCCAAGATCTTCTGGAACCGGGAGGAAAGCTCTAACCACTTGAGCTATCCCTCACTCTCTGCCATTTATTCTTTTTGCTTGATCGTTTATTGGCCCGTTCATTATCGATCCGCGATTGGGTTGCAACCTGCATTGACCTAACCCGCTCATAGCCCAATAAAATGTGTCCTTTTGACTAGGCTCGCAGCGACCTTAACCGGTGGGCGCCCAAGAATTAGGTTTATCACGGATTGAATTCAATTTTTAATTAGTTTAATTAGCCCACCCTAATTTCATTATTTCTAAAAGCTTAGAGCGGGTGTGCCACATAGAGAAAATGATGTAGACGGACTTTAATCATAATTTATTTTATGGCCCTTTAAATGATGTGGAGGTGAAGTTGCTACATTATAGCTAGGCTTCGCTTATAGCTAGTGCTACATACATATAATTTGACGTTATATATCATGTATATGTCAACTAGCTAGATGGTTAAGCTCCTAGGGTAATACCTAAGTATTGGGGTTCCAAAGTCCTTAGATCGAATCCCCTTTATATCAGATGCCATTAGATTCGATCAAATTACAGGATATTATGTAATGTCAAATAAGACCTTGTTTGAAAACTATGAGATTTAAAAAAAAAAAAAAAAAAAAAAACCTATCCCTTCAAATTTATTGTTGTACGTGGCTCAAATTTTATAGGCCCATTTTTTTGATGGAATATTTATGCATGATCTAGAATCTTTCGGATCATGAACACATGATGAATATAAAGTTGGCCACCAAAATACACATGCAATCAATCGACTCAAGTACAAATAACATCAACCCAAAGTAGAACATGAAGATATTTAATTCAATCAATCCATGGCTTGGTTGGATTTTCACCCAACCCCTAACTAAGAAACTACCCACTAAACATGGTGGAAAGCATTCTAACAAATTAATTCCAAAGCTATCATTTATTCAATTAAACTGTTGGAGTGATAAAATCAAGATGTATTGAACATGCAAGAACAATTAGCAAGGATTAGAGATAAAGTAAGATTAAAAGCATATAAAATTAGAAAAATAACAAGAGAGAAAGAGGAAAGAGATTTCTAAAATTGATGATTAGAGGTTAGAGAGATTGTTGAAATTGATAGAACAAACTTCAATTGATTCTTGTACAAATGATTGAGTTTTTGAAAATATAAACCGAGGGTGGAGAGGAATACTATGCACTAATTAAGAGAATAAGCCTAAGGGAGTTAAGAGAGAAGATGAAGATTTTTACAAAATAGGCTAAAGAAAGTATTTATATGACCCCCAAACTAAAAGAACGGAGAAAACAAGAATCGGAATCGACTACGTACAGGGCTGCAAGGACGTGCCAATGTCTGGCACGAACGTGCAGCCCCTGCACAGACGTGCCAAAGAGTGCACGATCGTGCTGAATGCTAAAAAAAAGAGGTTGTAGCTACTGCCTTGGGGAGACGTCATCTGCACGGACATGCAAACCTAGCTGGGCAGAATGATCTTCAGCTTCTGAACTCCCCTGCACGGATGTGCAAGGTTTGGCATGGCCGTGCAAACCTGGGTAGAATGGTCTTCAGCTTCTAAACTCCCCTGCACGGATGTGAAAGGTTTGGCACAGCCGTGCAGGGTCTTCATAAGACCCTTTAACTTATCTCTTCAATCTTGCTTCCTCATTAGCAACCATAGCTTCATTTCTTCTTCTCATTGCTTCTAAAGTCTTTCCTCACTCATTGAAGTGTTTCAAAGTCTCTTCCTTGGACCTAAAATATCATAAAAAACACAAACACAACTCGTGAAGCACGTGATACATAAAAATGCATTAAAATAGAGCAATCTATACTTATATATTAAAAGCGTTCTTAAAAACGTTTATGTGTCACGTGGCACCCTCGCCATGTCATCTTTCAACTATGAGCATATACTTATATTGTTTGTTCATTCCTTTAGTGATGTGCATGAGAACATATTCTGTGTTATATTTCGCAAAGATAATCTAGTGACTTCTATTATTAGTTATATATCAATTAGATTAAATAGAGCTACTTTGTATAGTAGGAAAAACTAATTCAGTTATAATTACTATCATCAAACTTGTTAGTTCTTATAATTTATCATACAAAGTAGAAACAATTGGTGACTTGTGATCCCTGTGCTTTAATTTAATAGATATGCTACATCTCGCACCAAAGTAAAGCTCTTACTGTCAGTAACTCAACGAGGTTTCTGTGATATTTCATCTTGTTGTAGTTTATGTACGTCGTAGAAGTTGAACAACTTGACCCAATGCAAGTGTAGATAGAGTAGGATAGTCTTTTGCTCAACGACCTCATCCCTTCAAGCAAAGAGTTTAGCTAGCCTATTATTTGATTGAGTTATATGTAGTAATTTTACTCATATGGAAATTCGAATAGGTTTAACTTATTTGGTACAAAGGATGTTAGGATGGTACCAAAACTCAATAGCATTTACATACGCTAGACCATTTTAGCCAAGAGCTTGAATTGGTGCATCATTCAAAAAGTCCCTCATCAGCATGTTCTGTTCATCGATCATGCTCATCAAATATATACTAATACATATCTCTCATTTGTGTTTCTTTCTATTCCGGTTACTTAGTTTTGATGTATTCAGCTAATATATGACCAAAGAACACGTAATTACATAATAGTGGTATAGAAATTATTAGTAATGAAGCCACAAAACACATATATTTATATGAAGGCCACCAATTGAGTAGGTAATTGATATACGAAGTATTATTTAGATAATTGGATTATTGAAATAGTACATAAGTGCATAGGAAACATGAACACATTGCGTATCAGTGCAGGGAAGTTTTATTTAGTACGTTATACTAGCTAGCTCGTAAGACTGCACCAGCATTATATTAGTTGGGCAATGCTATCTCAACCCCAAACGACGTTAACTTCGACGGAGCCATACTTTCCGTTCATGGGTTTCTTCTCACTCACACCAGCTTCTTTGACTAGAAACACAACGTTAACGTTTGCAATTTCATCGTCGGGAGAACGGTATCATAATAATTGATGGTGACTCACCATCTCAGAAATCCTGAATCCGCCACTGGTCACAAGAATAGTTCATTAGTACGTACGTACGAGGATTTACACGTCAAGGTTTCAGTTGATCAAATCATTTAAATGTTTGTATAATGCATGGTTGGATCGATAATCCAAATCATGGTTTTAAATTCATGGTCTAAAGTTACTTCCTTGATTTCTCTTGAAGTGTGATTTACTTTCAATTTTTCGTGTATGTAGACTCGTGGTGTATCTTTGTGCTGTTAAGAATTTCTCCCCGAGGTATTTCCTCGGAGTTGAAATTTGCCACTTAATAAACGAAACTCTTCCTTTCCCTAAGTAATGAGAACTAAGGGATTTGAACCCACGACCTCAACAACATACTACGCATGCATAACCAACTAAGCTATTTTATATTTTCATGAGTTAATAGAGCAATATATATTAATACCTAAGTTGATCCATGGGGCGGGCCAAGGCTCCGGATAAGCCCCTCTTGGATCCGTCTATACCACATACATAGGTCATTTTTTTCCAAAGTATTTCCTTCTAGGAAGCTTATCCATGTTATAATGTTAATTATGTTGATCAATCGGGCTTTATCGTGTTTTATAAAGTTAAGTATTAAGGAAGGCTTTTCAATAGCCCCCGGTAAATTGTACTCCGTAGATTATTTATTGGCAACGAAGCAGCAAAACACATATACGAAGGCCTCCAATTTAGACTTGTTAATCAATATGAGAAACTTGGAATTACCCCCAATTTAGTAGGTAAAAACATATGAAATTACGAAGTATTATTAAGATAATAACATTGAAGTAGTACATGAACGCATAGGAAACGTAAGCACTAGTGCAAGGAAGTTTTATTTAGCTATATTAGCTAGCTTGCTAGTAATTCAAGACCGCACCAGCATTATATTAGTTGAGCAACACAAGCTCAACCCCAAGTGACGTTAACTTCGATGGAGCCATACTTTCCGTTGATGGGTTGCTTCTCTTCCACACCAGGTCCTCTGACTAGAAACGTAACGGTACCGTTTGCAATTTCATCGTCGGGAGAAAGAGTATCATAATCCATCAAGTATGCTGTAATCTCCATTGCATCGGCGGCTTCAGGCACATTCACACTCGGCTGGCTTAAGGGAATGAATTCCCCTGGCCTCACGTCAATGCGTTGACTTTGAGGCCTATTAAACAGTGAAAATTGGTTACTGATTCCAAAGCGACCAGTTATGCTTCCGTAAACTTGTGCAGGATCTTCTCCATCGCCGTTGATGAGCTTAACACTCAGCGTAGCTTGAACATTGTTACTGAACATCACCTTTGTTGCTGCATATTCTTGAGTGCTGGCCATCTTTTGAGTATATTATTCTCCTACATACAAACCACAAATTATCAATTAAAATGAAAAAACACATGCTTTAGTGTCAAATACTAATTAAGATACCAATAAGACAAGGCCTAGTGGTTAAGACTGAAGGTTTGTGACTCTGTTTACAATATATCATTGTTTCGAATCACACACCCCTATTTGTAACTTGTATTGCCTTTGTAATCCAGTCGGACCAAAAGAAAAAAATACTAAACTATTTAAAATCAGTGAATTGAGCAAGCTAATTAATTAAAGAGATCAATAGCTTAGGCAGTTACCTTAATCAAGTATGACCTTCTACTGTATGTAATCTGTCTGACTTGCAAACAATAATGCCATGCTTGCCCACCTTTATATAGTGGGAGAAGATGTGATGGAGGCAATATTTAATTAATTGATTCGATGATGTGATTCTTTGGGGCCTATATTTAGCTCATCAGAATGTGATTCTTAAGCCTATTCTCAAAACGTTTTGTTCTTTTAAATAAATTATATAATAATTTAAGAGATTTTTTTAGTTATATTCCGCAATATATTAGTAACACAAATTTTCATATGTGGCTTTTCACCGTGTGGGCAGGGTTACTTAGGGGTAACTCTTGACCGATCGAGTAACTCCTAACTGATCAATTAACCCCTGAATAAGTAATTTCTGACCGACCGAGTAACCTCTGACTGAATAAGTAAGCCTTGACCAAGTTACCCCTGACCGACCGAGTAACCCGTGATCGAGTAATCCCTTACTGACCGAGTAATCCCTTACTGACAGAGTAACCCCTGATCAAGTAACCCCTGAATAAGTAACTCTGACCACACTTAAATATCGATGTATTAGTAAAATTTCTATAGAAATTTTTTATTTATAATAAAATATAGATTCTTCTTCTTCTTCTTTTTTTTAATGAAAGAATTATGTACGTTTTATTGATGAAACTAATTAGATTCTTTGATATAAACTGAAGAGATGAGAAATAATATTTTGTTGATAAAAAAATTCTCTATCCGATCCTTTATGTTTTTTCGAGTTGAAATTTTTTCTTGACAAAAGTTTAAAAGTGAGAAAAATAAAAAGGACCAAAGGAAATTATTATTAAGAATATCAAAAAGTTGTTCAACTCTCAAGTCTATATCAAAGAATCTAATACTTAAAAAAAAAAAAGGAAATTTTCACTTTTGCTACCAACAAAACACATGTATTTCACTTTTGCTGAGAAAATTTTATTTTTCTTTTACTACCATACAAAAACAAATTTGTTAAAAATTGCTACCACATATCACTTTTAGTTACTATTTCCGTTAGTGAGATCTAACAACCCTCACTGCCACCCCTCCCTCCTCAGACACCCTCATTACCTTCCCGTCAGCCACCTTGACCCACCAGAAAAAAAAGAAAATAAAAACACCCAGCCACCATCACTGCCCAGCAATCCCCCTCCCCCTGTCGGAGACTGGCGCCCAAAGCGTCGCCCGGCGCCTGCGACCCCACTTCCCCTCCCTTTTCTCCATCGTCGCGACCTTAACCCAACCTTTCAACCATCGTACCATCCCTTACTCCTCTCAATTACCCACGACAGCTCTTCCCACCGCACCACCATTACGCACCTTCAACCTCTCGCCACACCAAAAAAAGTCCAAAAAGCGCTGCTACTGCTGCTGCTCCTCCCTCTGAACAAGTCGCCCCACTCCCCAGCACCAAAAACCAAAACCTCTAACCCTAAAGCACCAGCCCGAAACCAGCCTAAACGGGTTTTAGGGTTTCGCTTATGGTGGTTTCGGGGTGGTGGTTTAGGGTTAGGGGTGGCCAAAAAGGGTAGGGGAAGGGGAGGGGGGTCGATTCCGGTGGGGGAATGGGAAGGGGGGCCAATTTTGGTGGGGCGAATGGGGAGGGAGGTGGTTTCCGGTTTGGGATGGGGGGTTGGGGCAGCGAGAGAGAAAAGGATAAGGGATGGGGAAAGGTTGCGTAGGTAGAGGAAAGGGAGAAGGAGAGGATGGAGTCGCCAGCACCGGGCGACGCTTTGGGCGTCGGCAGGGCAAGGGGGAGGGTGGCTGACGGGTGATGGCTGGCAGTTGAAGGTGGTGGCTGGGTTTTTCTTTTTCTTAAAATAATTAATTTTTTCTTTTTTAATTTTTTGAATAAACTTAACGGAACCCCAACAGATTCCATTAATGGTAGCAATTTTTAACAGACTTGTTTTTTTATGGTAGTAAAACTAAATTAAAATTTTTCCCCATAGCAAAAGTGAAATACGTGTGTAAAAAAAAAAAAAAAAAAAATTCAAGACCAACCAAATGACCATCGCAAAAAGGGCATTGACGATGAATGGGATCATACAAAAGAGACCATGGTATGGTACTCCCTCTAAATATTTGATAAGACTTTAATCATAATGGTGAAAATGTTAGGTATTTGATAGTTAGAATCGGATGTGGGGGCTAATCATTTGTCGTCCTCAAGCAACAATATCCAATGGGTGCACGTTGTATACTTGTATCGATATATGATTTTTACAAGTAGAAATCTAAGAATAAGAAAGATTGATCCGGCCCTCAAGCAACAATATCCAAAGAATAAGAGACTACTGAAAAATTCTCTTAAATTATTATATAATTTATTTAAAAGAACAAAACGTTTTGAGAATAGGCTTAAGAATCACATTCTGATGAGCTAAATATAGGCCCCAAAGAATCACATCATCGAATCAATTAATTAAATATTGCCTCCATCACATCTTCTCCCACTATATAAAGGTGGGCAAGCGTGGCATTATTGTTTGCAAGTCAGACAGATTACATACAGAAGAAGGTCATACTTGATTAAGGTAACTGCCTAAGCTATTGATCTCTTTAATTAATTAGCTTGCTCAATTCACTGATTTTAAATAGTTTAGTATTTTTTTCTTTTGGTCCGACTGGATTACAAAGGCAATACAAGTTACAAATAGGGGTGTGTGATTTGAAACAATGATATATTGTAAACAGAGTCACAAACCTTCAGTCTTAACCACTAGGCCTTGTCTTATTGGTATCTTAATTAGTATTTGACACTAAAGCATGTGTTTTTTCATTTTAATTGATAATTTGTGGTTTGTATGTAGGAGAATAATATACTCAAAAGATGGCCAGCACTCAAGAATATGCAGCAACAAAGGTGATGTTCAGTAACAATGTTCAAGCTACGCTGAGTGTTAAGCTCATCAACGGCGATGGAGAAGATCCTGCACAAGTTTACGGAAGCATAACTGGTCGCTTTGGAATCAGTAACCAATTTTCACTGTTTAATAGGCCTCAAAGTCAACGCATTGACGTGAGGCCAGGGGAATTCATTCCCTTAAGCCAGCCGAGTGTGAATGTGCCTGAAGCCGCCGATGCAATGGAGATTACAGCATACTTGATGGATTATGATACTCTTTCTCCCGACGATGAAATTGCAAACGGTACCGTTACGTTTCTAGTCAGAGGACCTGGTGTGGAAGAGAAGCAACCCATCAACGGAAAGTATGGCTCCATCGAAGTTAACGTCACTTGGGGTTGAGCTTGTGTTGCTCAACTAATATAATGCTGGTGCGGTCTTGAATTACTAGCAAGCTAGCTAATATAGCTAAATAAAACTTCCTTGCACTAGTGCTTACGTTTCCTATGCGTTCATGTACTACTTCAATGTTATTATCTTAATAATACTTTAATTTCATATGTTTTTACCTACTAAATTGGGGGTAATTCCAAGTTTCTCATATTGATTAACAAGTCTAAATTGGAGGCCTTCGTATATGTGTTTTGCTGCTTCGTTGCCAATAAATAATCTACGGAGTACAATTTACCGGGGGCTATTGAAAAGCCTTCCTTAATACTTAACTTTATAAAACACGATAAAGCCCGATTGATCAACATAATTAACATTATAACATGGATAAGCTTCCTAGAAGGAAATACTTTGGAAAAAAATGACCTATGTATGTGGTATAGACGGATCCAAGAGGGGCTTATCCGGAGCCTTGGCCCGCCCCATGGATCAACTTAGGTATTAATATATATTGCTCTATTAACTCATGAAAATATAAAATAGCTTAGTTGGTTATGCATGCGTAGTATGTTGTTGAGGTCGTGGGTTCAAATCCCTTAGTTCTCATTACTTAGGGAAAGGAAGAGTTTCGTTTATTAAGTGGCAAATTTCAACTCCGAGGAAATACCTCGGGGAGAAATTCTTAACAGCACAAAGATACACCACGAGTCTACATACACGAAAAATTGAAAGTAAATCACACTTCAAGAGAAATCAAGGAAGTAACTTTAGACCATGAATTTAAAACCATGATTTGGATTATCGATCCAACCATGCATTATACAAACATTTAAATGATTTGATCAACTGAAACCTTGACGTGTAAATCCTCGTACGTACGTACTAATGAACTATTCTTGTGACCAGTGGCGGATTCAGGATTTCTGAGATGGTGAGTCACCATCAATTATTATGATACCGTTCTCCCGACGATGAAATTGCAAACGGTAACGTTGTGTTTCTAGTCAAAGAAGCTGGTGTGAGTGAGAAGAAACCCATGAACGGAAAGTATGGCTCCGTCGAAGTTAACGTCGTTTGGGGTTGAGCTAGCATTGCCCAACTAATATAATGCTGGTGCAGTCTTACGAGCTAGCTAGTATAACGTACTAAATAAAACTTCCCTGCACTGATACGCAATGTGTTCATGTTTCCTATGCACTTATGTACTATTTCAATAATCCAATTATCTAAATAATACTTCGTATATCAATTACCTACTCAATTGGTGGCCTTCATATAAATATATGTGTTTTGTGGCTTCATTACTAATAATTTCTATACCACTATTATGTAATTACGTGTTCTTTGGTCATATATTAGCTGAATACATCAAAACTAAGTAACCGGAATAGAAAGAAACACAAATGAGAGATATGTATTAGTATATATTTGATGAGCATGATCGATGAACAGAACATGCTGATGAGGGACTTTTTGAATGATGCACCAATTCAAGCTCTTGGCTAAAATGGTCTAGCGTATGTAAATGCTATTGAGTTTGGTACCATCCTAACATCCTTTGTACCAAATAAGTTAAACCTATTTGAATTTCCATATGAGTAAAATTACTACATATAACTCAATCAAATAATAGGCTAGCTAAACTCTTTGCTTGAAGGGATGAGGTCGTTGAGCAAAAGACTATCCTACTCTATCTACACTTGCATTGGGTCAAGTTGTTCAACTTCTACGACGTACATAAACTACAACAAGATGAAATATCACAGAAACCTCGTTGAGTTACTGACAGTAAGAGCTTTACTTTGGTGCGAGATGTAGCATATCTATTAAATTAAAGCACAGGGATCACAAGTCACCAATTGTTTCTACTTTGTATGATAAATTATAAGAACTAACAAGTTTGATGATAGTAATTATAACTGAATTAGTTTTTCCTACTATACAAAGTAGCTCTATTTAATCTAATTGATATATAACTAATAATAGAAGTCACTAGATTATCTTTGCGAAATATAACACAGAATATGTTCTCATGCACATCACTAAACAAACCAGAAAACAATTACAGTACAAATTAGGCGCCGATATTATTAGACTTCAATCAGCTAAGCTAGGAAAACTGATAGGAACATACCACGATAATGCTTAGCTTAGATTCATATTGACACGACAACAATGGAGTATATTCCATCTAACTCACTATGCAGCTAGCTAGAATGGATTGCAGAAGTTGGAGCAAGCTACGCCATTGGAGCTCAATAGTATCCTTTACCAATACAGTTAAGACACCGTTGAATGCTGAAATAAAATAAAACAAACAATATCCATGAATACTGAAAGTTTACGAATTTTGAGCTTTGAAAAATGATCAACTACTAAAGGAATGAACAAGACTAACCAATGACCATCACAAGTCGGGCATTGATTGACAAGGGTTAATATGAATAGGATCATACAAAGGAGACCATTGTATGGTAGCATTCCCTTTGCAAAGTTTGCAAACGTAGAATCCTTTTCCTTTACATCCTAGACATGGTTTCGCCTCGCTTTTCTGCAGCAAATAAGACCAATTTGCGAAAGTGTTAAGACTGTTAGGTATCTGACAGTTAGAACGGGGGATTATATCCTTACAATTAGAAGATCGAAGAGGATACCCTTTTAGCTTCAGTGACGGATTGGATGACTTTGATGGTGGAAGAAGTGGCGAGAGAGAGGGCGAGCATTCCCCCAGCAACTGTTTACTAGCGTTCCAACTGTAACTTCCATATTTTGCTTTCACTTAGGCCTTTTATCAAACACTTGGTGGGCTTTGGCACCTGCCCTTTAAATTTCGCTTCTTCAGATTAAATAAAGCAACTAAAAACAAGAATGTATATGATATAAGATTCTTAAAAGTTCTTAAAATTACGAGGGAACTCCAATTCCTCATTATGAGAAACACTTTTGTTTCTCATAATGAAATTTTGGAAAATAATGTGATATTTTTCACTGGTGAGGACCGCGTATTTATCATGAGTGAGAGCCTCAAATCTTGACACATAACCTATGAGAAACAGAGAATTACCCTAAAATTACAGACAAAATTTTGCAGAATTTGCCGTTAAACTAGTGTCAGATTACGTAAATTGATGGATATTGGAACCTCTGTAAGAAGTTATTTTTTTTTTTTGTTATTTTTTTTTTGCACTCCATCAAATTATCAAATTGTGAAAATGGGCTTTCATTTGTACATAGCATTTAAATGCCTTATTTGCTTGGATCTTCACATGGGATTATACGTTTTTTATCAAGCGTTATACCTTGACCGACATAAATAAAATATTAAGGAGTATTTTGATAGCTTATTACTACGTATTTGATATGATAATAGAGTGGTTTTGAGCCTTGGTATTGTGATAACTCAATGTTTTAACTCGCTAACTAGTTTGGACCGAGCGTTACTTTGAATACTTGTAATTGAATAGATAGATTAGTTCATTCTTTATTATTATTTATTCATTATTTGTTTAATTATAATAGTTTTTTATTAAACCTATGAATAAAGTATTTATGGAACAACTATTGACTAATTATGTAAATATGTCCTTCGTATATAATTTATAATATAATGAAAATAAAGACATAATTATTATCAAAATAATTAATTAAGTAAAATTAATTTATAACCATAGTTAATTTTTCTTGTATGCATTACCTCGATGAGCATTATTAGCAAATAATAGAATTGATTTTTTTTAAGAATTGCAGTTATTAAATGTTCAGATCTCCGATCTATATATATATTTACAAGTTGAGTATAAAAGCATGATTAATCAATAGATGAGATGGTAAGACTTCTAATGCATATTTTTGTGGTTGTGAGTTCAAACCTCATGATAGACATTTTTCATTAGAATATGCTCATAGTTGAAAGATGACATGGCGAGGGTGCCACGTGACACATAAACGTTTTTAGGAACGCTTTTAATATATAAGTATAGATTGCTCTATTTTAATGTATTTTTATGTATCACGTGCTTCACGAGGTTGTTTGTGTTTTTTATGATATTTTAGGTCCAAGGAAGAGACTTTGAAACACTCCAACGAGTGAGGAAAGAATTTAGAAGCAATGAGAAGAAGAAATGAAGCTATGGTAGCTAATGAGGAAGCAAGATTGAAGAGATAAGTTAAAGGGTCTTATGAAGACCCTGCACGACTGTGCCAAACCTTGCACATCCGTGCAGGGGAGTTCAGAAGCTGAAGATCATTCTGCCCAGCTAGGTTTGCACGTCCGTGCAGATGACGTCTCCCCAAGGTAGTAGCTACTACCTCTTTTTTTTAGCATTCTGCACGATCGTGCACTCTTTGGCACGTCTGTGCAGGGGCTGCACGTTCGTGCCAGACATTGGCACGTCCGTGCAGCCCTGTAATCGATTCCGATTCTTGTTTTCTCCGTTCTTTTTGTTTGGGGGTCATATAAATACTTTCTTTAGCCTATTTTGTAAAAATCTTCATCTTCTCTCTTAACTCCCTTAGGCTAATTCTCTTAATTAGTGCATAGTATTCCTCTCCACCCTTAGTTTATATTTTCAAAAACTCAATCATTTGTACAAGAATCAATTGAAGTTTGTTCTATCAATTTATACAATCTCTCTAACCTCTAATCATCAATTTTAGAAATCTCTTTCCTCTTTCTCTCTTGTTATTTTTCTAATTTTATATGCTTTTAATCTTACTTTATCTCTAATCCTTGCTAATTGTTCTTGCATGTTCAATACATCTTGATTTCATCTCTCCAACAGTTTAATTGAATAAATGATAGCTTTGGAATCAATTGTTAGAATGCTTTCCACCATGTTTAGTGGGTAGTTAGTTAGGGGTTGGGTGAAAATCCAACCAAGCCATGGATTGATTGAATTAAATATCTTCATGTTCTACTCTGGGTTGATGTTATTTGTACTTGAATCCATTGATTGCATGTGTATTTTGGTGGCCATTTTTATAATTATCATGTGTTCATGATCCGAAAGATTCTAGATCATGCATAAATATTCCATCAAAAAAATGGGCCTATAAAATTTGAGTCACGCACAACAATATATTTGAAGGGATAAGTTTTTTTTTTTTTTATTAATTTTTTATTTTTTAAATCTCATTAGTTTTCAAACAAGGTCTTATTTGACATTACATAATATCCTATAATTTGATCGAATCTAATGACATCTGATATAAAGGGGATTTGATCTAAGGACTTTGGCACCCCAATACTTAGGTATTACCCTAGGAGCTTAACCATCTAGCTAGTTGACATCTACATGATATATAACGTCAAATTATATGTATGTAGCACTAGCTATAAGCGAAGCCTAGCTATAATGTAGCAACTTCACCTCCACATCATTTAAAGGCCCATAAAATAAATTATGATTAAAGTCCGTCTACATCATTTTCTCTATGTGGCACACCCGCTCTAAGCTTATAGAAATAATGAAATTAGGGTGGGCTAATTAAACTAATTAAAAATTGAATTCAATCCGTGATAAACCTAATTCTTGGGCGGGGCGGGTCAGGGTCGCTGCGAGCCTAGTCAATAAGAAGGACACATTTTATTGGGCTATGAGCGGGTTAGGCCAATGCAGGTTGCAACCCAATCGCGGATCGATAATGAACGGGCCAATAAACGATCAAGCAAAAAGAATAAATGGCAGAGAGTGAGGGATAGCTCAAGTGGTTAGAGCTTTCCTCCCGGTTCCAAAAGATCCTGAGATCGATTCTCACCCCCGCCCTTGTGGCTGTCTAAACACACAAAAATTTTCAAAAAAAAAAATGGCAAAGCCAACATTACATGCACATGAATGTGCAAATATCTATATAACTTATTTTACATTATTTATTTTCTTTTCCTTATTAAATTGAGAAAATATTTTGGCCCGAAATTAAATTATTGATCCTACATTCCTACCCAATATAGACCATGTCCATTAAGGACCTATTAACCTTTGTACTAACTCTATACTCATTGGGCAAGTACCCGTCCAATACCCAGGTCTAGTCCATTTATTAATGGCTAAACATAGCTCAAATTATCATGCATTTAAATTGCTAATTATAGTGCAAATTGAAATTTATATTTCATAGTTTATCATACTAGCTAGTTTCTACGTTTCTTCCTCCTAATTACTCATCCATCATCTCAAAAGCAACCGCATGCTTATTTAATGCAACTCTACATATAAACTATGAAATGTCAAATGAATTAGTATTATTAATCACTTTCATTCTGAGTTTAGACGCCACATTTTCATACTATTTCAGTATTATTTCTTCTAATTTATACTATTTCATTATTGTCGTTCCTTTTGAATCTTATGATATGCTATAAAATGGAAATTAAACTACGTAGTAATTTTTTTTTTATTAGTTTACAATTGGTGGTAGCCTGGTAGGTATTCCAGGACAATATTGGATTAAACATCAGATCAATTAAATGGAAATGAGTTGTTAATAAATGTTAGAAGAAATATTGGTTTTTTTTTTTTTTTTTTTTTGACAACTGAAGAAATATTGTTAATAAATATATTGCTAATAAACAATATTGTAAATAAACTAATAAATGTAGAAGAAATATTGTTAATAAACATATTGGACTAAACAATATTTCTAATGAGTTGTTAATAAACATCAGAGCAGTATAAATTAGAAGAAATAGTATAAAAATGTACTGTCTAAGCTCAGAATGAAAGTGATTAATAATACTAATACATTTGACATTTCGTAGTTTATATGTAGAGTTGCATTATATAAGCATGCGGTGGCTTTTAAGATTATGGATGAGTAACTAGGAGGAAGAGACGTAGAAACTAGCATGATAAACTATGAAATATAATTTTTCAATTTGTACTATAATTAGCAATTTAAATGCATGTTGATTTGAACTATGTTTAGCAATTAGTATAATCCATGTGTTTCATTATATATAGTTATCTGCTCAGTCAAACATGACGACTGTTATATATGGATTCGGGCTATACCCATCATGGCCATCAACAATTGGTGAAAAAATTCTCCTAAAAAAGGAAGTTGTTAGAGGTAGACTTAGTATTTATACAAATTTTAGATAGACCTGATTCACATTAATTAATTTATTGTGAACTATTTTTATTAGGGACCAATTTATCCCTGACCGACCGAGTAACCCCTTATTGACCGAGTAACCCCTGATCAAGTAACCCTGGCCGCACATAAATATCGATGTATTAGTAAAATTTCTATACAGAATTTTTACTGATAATAAATTATAGATTCTTCTTTTTTTTTAATGAAAGAATTATGTACGTTTTATTGATGAAACTAATTAAATTCTTTGATATAAACTGAAGAGATGAAAATAATATTTTCTGGATAAAAAAATTCTCTATCCGATCCTTTATGTTTTTTCCAGTTGAAATTTTTCAGAAAAATAAAAAGGACCAAAGGAAATTATTATTAAGAATATCAAAAAGTTGTTCAACTCTCAAGTCTATATCAAAGAATCTAATACTTCAAAAAAAAAGAGGAAATTTTCACTTTTGCTACCAGCAAAACACATGTATTTCACTTTTGCTACCGGAGAAAATTTTATTTTCATTTTACTACCATACAAAAACAAGTTTGTTAAAAATTGCTACCACTTAACACTTTTAGTTACTATTTCCGTTAGTGAGATCTAACAACCCTCACTGCCAGCTCTCCCTCCTCAGACACCCTCACTACCTCCCCGTCAGCCACCTTGACCCACCATAAAAAAATACAAAATAAAAACACCCAGCCACCATCACTACCCAGCAACCCCCTACCGGAGACCGGCGCCCAAAGCGTCGCCCGGCACCGGCGACCCACCACTAGGTGGCTAGGTGAGTTGTCGTGCTAACACTGGTGGTTCTGTTTTTTGGTTGTTCTGTATACAACATTACAGTAGCTTTCAGCTTACCTAAATTTGAAGGCAGGGTTGCTATACTAATGACAATAGTACTCCCTCGGTTCGAAAATAATAGTGATGTACACTATGTTGGCTGTTTAGAAATTAGAATTTTAGGGTAGGTTGTGTCGCACTTCCCTCGGTAGTTTTGTATGTTGGTTTGTTTGTTTGTAGCTCAATTCTATATTCCAAGCTATGTCCAGTGTGAAGATTGAGAGATGTAGGTTTGTACCTTTGTTAATAATGGTTTGTTTTTACATACTTTATGGTAAATTGTTTGAGCTTCATTTGAAATTGTTGTTAAAGATCGCGAAATTGCCATCTACAATTCTTGTTTAATGCTGGTTATCTATGATGTGTAATCACTTACCATTTTAGTTGGATTAATATGGGTAGAGCCCCAATCTTGGGTATGAAGTGTGTGTGATTTCAAATGTAAGAGTAAAAATTGATAAGAATCCCATAATTTTCCATCTTATAAACCCACATAATGAACTTGATAAAGATTTAAAACATATAATCAAGTATGACTTCCAAAATTATTAAATTTAATTACCTTTGACACAATAAAAGTCTATAAAATTCAAAACCAAAGTAATGACATATTATCACAATTTGCTGACATATTTACTACAGTATATATTTGAGGATTTGACAAGGTATGAAAATTTTCAGGGTTGCTTAAGAAGCTTCTTCTGGTCAGCGTTGTTGGCATGGGGTTATCAAGCTACTCGTCCACCTCCTCCCAAAATTCAGTACTTCTAGGTTTAATTTCAAAAATAAAAAAATAAAAATCTCAATTTTGCTAAACGAAACCCAATAGCCGTTTAATTCCAAGAGTTACCAAAGCATAAACTTCATCTTCCATGGCATCAAATACAAATTCCCAAACACAAAAGCAAAAACTTCAAATTTAATTCTCAAAAATGAAAATTCGTTGTTTACCTTGAAGAGAATTTCGAGCAATCAGCTCAAGGAAGGGACATGCAACAATGAAATTGGACCGTCTGTACCGCTTGACTGCCGCCACCACCGCTTGACTGTCGCTATCAGCCACCACCTTTGTCTTTTTCCTCTTCGAATTTTTGACTGATTTTTTTTCGTGATTTTCTGAGAATAGGTACTGTGAATTTCTGGAGTTGAATGTGAGATGATGGGGAAAATAGAGAATTGGGGGAAATTGAGAAAATGGAGATTGGGTGAGAAATTGAGAAAATGGAGTCTGTGAGAATGAGTGGAGAACGAAAATGGGTGAGAAAATTGGGGTAAACATACATCACGTGTGTTTGTTCAAAATTTTGGTGAAAAAATTAGAGGGAACAATAATGCGCGCTTTATATCTAACCTAAAATTTTCATTTGATACAATACCACCGTTGCAATAGCTTTTATTTTTGTTAAAATAGCTAGGCTATTGCAACGGTTCTTTAGAGCCGTGGCAATAGCTCTACCTCTAAGAACATTAGTTTTAACTCCGTAGCAATAGCCTACTCTATTGCAACGGCAATAAAAATACCGTTGCAATAGGCTATCTATTGCCACGACATTTGGATAGGGCGTTGCAATAGCTCATTTTGGGGCGTTGTATTTGATCGAAAATGTAGTAGTGTAATTTGGTCCCTAATAATAGTAGTTCACAATAAATTAATTAATGTGAATCAGGTCTATTTAAAATTTGTATAAATACTAAGTCTACCTCTAACAACTTCCTTTTTTAGGAGAATTTTTTCACCAATTGTTGATGGCCATGATGGGTGTAGCCCGATCCATATATAACAGTCGTCATGTTTGACTGAGCAGACAACTATATATAATGAAACACATGGATTATACTAATTGCTAAACATAGTTCAAATCAACATGCATTTAAATTGCTAATTATAGTACAAATTGAAAAATTATATTTCATAGTTTATCATGCTAGTTTCTACGTCTCTTCCTCCTAGTTACTCATCCATAATCTTAAAAGCCACCGCATGCTTATATAATGCAACTCTACATATAAACTACGAAATGTCAAATGTATTAGTATTATTAATCACTTTCATTCTGAGCTTAGACAATACATTTTTATACTATTTCTTCTAATTTATACTGCTCTGATGTTTATTAACAACTCTGAAGACTCCACCTTGATAAAGATTTCGTATTCTATCTTATTTATGTGTGATGGAAGTCAAAGTTATGAATGGTTATAATATTATGTGATATGCATGATTATATTTGCTAATATATCTTGATAATAATTGGATGCTAGAATTTTAGTTCTATGTTATCTAATATATATATTTTGATTTTTATCTATCTAATATATACATTCTGATTTTTATCTTCTTAGATAATAATATTCTGATTTGTGATATATTTAAGATATATTCTATTATCATATTTGTATTTATCTTATTAATTAAGTTAGATTATATTCTTAGTTATCTTATTAACAAGCTGTTTTTATAAATAGATATATATAATATTCTGTTGCTTACTAATGGAACTATGAGTTGTTATTCTCCAATTAAATAGGCTGAACATATTCAACTACTTGAAGTCAAAGTTTTGAAGCCTTCAAAGTAGCGGCAAGTTTTGAAGCCTTCAAAGTAGCGGCTATGCTGTTGAATTTAAAATTCAAACGGCTACAAGATTTCTTCATTGCTCCAGTAAATTATTGAAGCTTATAAATTGTGTGAAGCGGCTCAAGTGTTTTAAATATAAAAGATATACATACAGAGATATAAAGAGAGTCATAAAGCCTCATTCATTATTTATCAAATATTTTCTCTCTAAGAAATATATTACCTTTTTATGTAATTAAGTTTGAGAGAAAAATAAGAGTGTATCTCAGAGCGAAAAGAATCATATCAAGAGAGATATACTTAAAAGTATTTTTATAATACTTAAAGTATTTTTTGGGTAGTCTTTTTATTTCTAGGAATTGAGTGACTAAAGTGTAATCGGGTGATTGCGGTAAGAAGGGAAACGCTTCTAGCTACTTTAGTGCTCTAAGGGAAAGAAATAAAATATATTGAAATCCTAAGGGTTAAACACCTCTAGGCGGAGACGTAGGCATTCTTGCCGAACTTCGTTAACATATCGTGTGTCCTTTTAGTTCATTTCGTTTTTTATGTTACTGCATTTTCATTCGTTAATTCTTATCTCATTTCAAAGCCTTGAAACCTAGAAAGTGAAATCAGTTTATTCCGCCTTGAAACTGATTTCAAGACCTTGAAATTACAGCCTTTGCGAAAAACGTCCATACTCTATTCAACCCCCCTCCCTTCTAGAGTATTATTGCTGTAATCCTATCACCTTATTGATCCTTCAATTGGTATCAGAGCTTCAGGATTTCACGTAAAGATTTAACAATCTGTGAAATGAATTCAAATGGTGATGGTGGTTTTGCTCAGGGACGATCTGCAAATCGTCCTCCATTGTTTTGTGGCAATAACTTTGCCCATTGGCGCTCATTGATGCAAATGTTCGTGATAGATCAAGATTTAGAGATTTGGGAAATCATTCAAAAAGGCCCAAAAGTTCCAACAAAGATTACAGAAAGTGGTATTACCATTCCAAAAGAAGATAGCGAATATACCCAAATTGATCTAGAAAAAGTTTCTAAAAATTATCGCGCCATGAACCTGCTTTATTGTGCTCTAGACGCAAATGAATTCAATCGAGTTTCTGCATGCAAAAGTGCAAAAGAAATCTGGGATAAACTGGTGGTAACTTACGAAGGAACCAGCCAGGTGAAGGAAACCAAAATTAGCATTTTCGTGCGTCAATATGAGCTGTTTAAAATGACGCAAAGTGAACAAGTCAAAGAAATGTTCACAAGGTTTACTCAAATCATAAATAACCTTGATTCTCTCGGAAAAAACCTTTACTAATGAAGAAATGGTTAGGAAGATTCTTCGATGTCTTCCAAAATCAAGATGGGGTCCTAAAGTGACGGCTATTGAAGAAGCTCAAGATCTGAGAACTCTGTCTCTGGACGATCTTCTTGGGAAATTGATTACCCATGAAATGTCCTTGAATGAAAGCGATGGAGAGCCAGCCTCATCAACAAAAGGGCTAGCTCTCAAGGCTAAGAAAGAAGAATCCTTCACTGATAATGAAGAAAGTGATGGAGATGAAGAAGATCCATTTGATCAAATTGCTAGAAGTCTTCAAAGAATTCTAAAGATGAAAAAGAAGTTCCCCAGGGGCAATGATAATGGCAGACAACAAAGATATAAAGGCAAGCCATTTAACGAAGTCAAGACCTTGAAATGCTACGAATGTGGAGATGATAATCACCTTGTGAAGGACTGCCCGAAAAGAAGAAAAAGGCAGTCAGGAAAAAGAGATTATAAGAAGAAAGTTATGGTTGTCTCATCAAGTGACTTAGATTCAAGTGATGAAGAAAAATCTAACCTTTGTCTTGTGGCGGATCACGATGAACACCTCCAGGTAATCGTAAACAACTTAATCTCTAGTCCTACTAATGTTCTTTCTGATTTTTTACATAACATGATTATGAATGAAGAAAGCTTAATTCAAGAATCAAAAATTCTGAAAGAAAAGTTAAGCAAACAAACAAGCGTATCTGACAAACTGGCTAAGGAATTAGCTGATCTCAAAGCAGCCCAGTCCACTTTTGAAAACAAGGTCAAGGCCTCAGAGTCAGCTTTTGACACTAAGGTCAAGGCCTTGAAAACTGAAAATATTGTTTTAAAACGTAAACTTGCTTCTCAAAATTATTATATTCATAATCTTGAGAATGAAAAGAAAACGTTAACTGGGAAATACAAAGAGCAGCATAATGCCTTGGTTAGATTTACTAAGTCAAAAGAAACTCTTGATAAAATGTTGGGTGAACACCAATCATCCTTAAATAAAAGTGGTCTTGGATACAATAAAAATTTTCCTAAGAAAAACCCGACCACTTTTGTGAAAGCTAAGGATAATTGGAGAACTCCCACATGTTTTTACTGTTGCAGAAAGGGTCATACTAAGTTAACATGTTCTTTTAGAAGAAATGACCCTCATATTGTTAAGAATTCTTTTCCTGTTTATTTTCGAGACCAAGTCAAGCAAATATGGGTTGTTAAAGGAACCCGACCACCAAACATGGTCCATCCTGACTATGACTCCAAATTTGCAGGCTGGTCTAGAAAGGTTTAATGTTCTTTTCTTGTGCAGGAAAACTTCAAGAGTAAAGATAGCTTCAAAAGTAAAGGTTTGATGTTTTTATTATTAACTTGCTGAATTTTTATTTAAGTCATTAAGTGAAGATATATATATTCATTCTTATTCGGCTTAAATTGAGAATATTAAATAAGGATGCATCTTCATAGGGGGAGCTAAGGTACGTGCTTTAACGCTTTAATTTGTGCTGATTGTAAAACTGCAACTTAATTCAAGACCTTGACCTGCATGTCAAAGCCTTGAAATAAAACTGCGTATATTAAATAACTTTAAATATTTTAGTGTTTGTTCCAACATTTGTTTTCTTTCTTCTGGCTTTCTTGATGAAGTCAAAAAGGGGGAGAAATATATTTATGCTTATTATTGCTTATTATGCTTAGTATTGTGCTTATACTGAGTTATTATGCTTATTGATTTTGCCATACTTTTCTGCATATGCATATCGATTATTTACTGTGTTGTTTTGAAATAGTCTATTTGAAATAGTCTTGAATTATTTTGTTCTACTCTAATCATAGGTTTTGACTTTCATCAAGGGGGAGATTGAAGACTCCACCTTGAACCGACTTGATAATGTTATATATTTAATGATGAAAGTCAATATGATATATCCTTTCTTTAATATATGATTAATATGATACTATTTCGGATATTATCAATAAGGTGATAGGATTACAGCAATAATATCCGAAATAGTATCATATTAATCATATATTAAAGAAAGGATATATCATATTGACTTTCATCATTAAATATATAACATTATCAAGTCGGTTCAAGGTGGAGTCTTCAAACTCATTAGAAATATTGTTTAGTCCAATATGTTTATTAACAATATTTCTTCTAACATTTATTAGTTTATTTACAATATTGTTTATTAGCAATATATTTATTAACAATATTTCTTCAGTTGTCAAAAAAAAAAAACATATATTTCTTCTAACATTTATTAACAACTCATTTCCATTTAATTGATCTGATGTTTAATCCAATATTGTCCTGGAATACCTACCAGGCTACCACCAATTGTAAACTAATAAAAAAAAAATTACTACATAGTTTAATTTCCATTTTATAGCATATCATAAAATTCAAAAGGAACGACAATAATGAAATAGTATAAATTAGAAGAAATAATACTGAAATAGTATGAAAATGTGGCGTCTAAACTCAGAATGAAAGTGATTAATAATACTAATTCATTTGACATTTCATAGTTTATATGTAGAGTTGCATTAAATAAGCATGCGGTTGCTTTTAAGATGATGGATGAGTAATTAGGAGGAAGAAACGTAGAAACTAGCTAGTATGATAAACTATGAAATATAAATTTCAATTTGCACTATAATTAGCAATTTAAATGCAAGATAAGTTGAGCTATGTTTAGCCATTAATAAATGGACTAGACCTGGGTATTGGACGGGTACTTGCCCAATGAGTATAGAGTTAGTACAAAGGTTAATAGGTCCTTAATGGACATGGTCTATATTGGGTAGGAATGTAGGATCAATAATTTAATTTCGGGCCAAAATATTTGCTCAAATTTAATAAGGAAAAGAAAATAAATAATGTAAAATAAGTTATATAGATATTTGCACATTCATGTGCATGTAATGTTGGCTTTGCCATTTTTTTTTTTTTGAAAATTTTTGTGTGTTTAGACAGCCACAAGGGCGGGGGTGAGAATCGATCCCAAGATCTTCTGGAACCGGGAGGAAAGCTCTAACCACTTGAGCTATCCCTCACTCTCTGCCATTTATTCTTTTTGCTTGATCGTTTATTGGCCCGTTCATTATCGATCCGCGATTGGGTTGCAACCTGCATTGACCTAACCCGCTTATAGCCCAATAAAATGTGTCCTTTTGACTAGGCTCGCAGCGACCTTAACCGGTGGGCGCCCAAGAATTAGGTTTATCACGGATTGAATTCAATTTTTAATTAGTTTAATTAGCCCACCCTAATTTCATTATTTCTAAAAGCTTAGAGCGGGTGTGCCACATAGAGAAAATGATGTAGACGGACTTTAATCATAATTTATTTTATGGCCCTTTAAATGATGTGGAGGTGAAGTTGCTACATTATAGCTAGGCTTCGCTTATAGCTAGTGCTACATACATATAATTTGACGTTATATATCATGTATATGTCAACTAGCTAGATGGTTAAGCTCCTAGGGTAATACCTAAGTATTGGGGTTCCAAAGTCCTTAGATCGAATCCCCTTTATATCAGATGCCATTAGATTCGATCAAATTACAGGATATTATGTAATGTCAAATAAGACCTTGTTTGAAAACTATGAGATTTAAAAAAAAAATAAAAAAAAAAAAACCTATCCCTTCAAATTTATTGTTGTACGTGGCTCAAATTTTATAGGCCCATTTTTTTGATGGAATATTTATGCATGATCTAGAATCTTTCGGATCATGAACACATGATGAATATAAAGTTGGCCACCAAAATACACATGCAATCAATCGACTCAAGTACAAATAACATCAACCCAAAGTAGAACATGAAGATATTTAATTCAATCAATCCATGGCTTGGTTGGATTTTCACCCAACCCCTAACTAAGAAACTACCCACTAAACATGGTGGAAAGCATTCTAACAAATTAATTCCAAAGCTATCATTTATTCAATTAAACTGTTGGAGTGATAAAATCAAGATGTATTGAACATGCAAGAACAATTAGCAAGGATTAGAGATAAAGTAAGATTAAAAGCATATAAAATTAGAAAAATAACAAGAGAGAAAGAGGAAAGAGATTTCTAAAATTGATGATTAGAGGTTAGAGAGATTGTTGAAATTGATAGAACAAACTTCAATTGATTCTTGTACAAATGATTGAGTTTTTGAAAATATAAACCGAGGGTGGAGAGGAATACTATGCACTAATTAAGAGAATAAGCCTAAGGGAGTTAAGAGAGAAGATGAAGATTTTTACAAAATAGGCTAAAGAAAGTATTTATATGACCCCCAAACTAAAAGAACGGAGAAAACAAGAATCGGAATCGACTACGTACAGGGCTGCAAGGACGTGCCAATGTCTGGCACGAACGTGAAGCCCCTGCACAGACGTGCCAAAGAGTGCACGATCGTGCTGAATGCTAAAAAAAAGAGGTTGTAGCTACTGCCTTGGGGAGACGTCATCTGCACGGACATGCAAACCTAGCTGGGCAGAATGATCTTCAGCTTCTGAACTCCCCTGCACGGATGTGCAAGGTTTGGCATGGCCGTGCAAACCTGGGTAGAATGGTCTTCAGCTTCTAAACTCCCCTGCACGGATGTGAAAGGTTTGGCACAGCCGTGCAGGGTCTTCATAAGACCCTTTAACTTATCTCTTCAATCTTGCTTCCTCATTAGCAACCATAGCTTCATTTCTTCTTCTCATTGCTTCTAAAGTCTTTCCTCACTCATTGAAGTGTTTCAAAGTCTCTTCCTTGGACCTAAAATATCATAAAAAACACAAACAACCTCGTGAAGCACGTGATACATAAAAATGCATTAAAATAGAGCAATCTATACTTATATATTAAAAGCGTTCCTAAAAACGTTTATGTGTCACGTGGCACCCTCGCCATGTCATCTTTCAACTATGAGCATATACTTATATTGTTTGTTCATTCCTTTAGTGATGTGCATGAGAACATATTCTGTGTTATATTTCGCAAAGATAATCTAGTGACTTCTATTATTAGTTATATATCAATTAGATTAAATAGAGCTACTTTGTATAGTAGGAAAAACTAATTCAGTTATAATTACTATCATCAAACTTGTTAGTTCTTATAATTTATCATACAAAGTAGAAACAATTGGTGACTTGTGATCCCTGTGCTTTAATTTAATAGATATGCTACATCTCGCACCAAAGTAAAGCTCTTACTGTCAGTAACTCAACGAGGTTTCTGTGATATTTCATCTTGTTGTAGTTTATGTACGTCGTAGAAGTTGAACAACTTGACCCAATGCAAGTGTAGATAGAGTAGGATAGTCTTTTGCTCAACGACCTCATCCCTTCAAGCAAAGAGTTTAGCTAGCCTATTATTTGATTGAGTTATATGTAGTAATTTTACTCATATGGAAATTCAAATAGGTTTAACTTATTTGGTACAAAGGATGTTAGGATGGTACCAAACTCAATAGCATTTACATACGCTAGACCATTTTAGCCAAGAGCTTGAATTGGTGCATCATTCAAAAAGTCCCTCATCAGCATGTTCTGTTCATCGATCATGCTCATCAAATATATACTAATACATATCTCTCATTTGTGTTTCTTTCTACTCCGGTTACTTAGTTTTGATGTATTCAGCTAATATATGACCAAAGAACACGTAATTACATAATAGTGGTATAGAAATTATTAGTAATGAAGCCACAAAACACATATATTTATATGAAGGCCACCAATTGAGTAGGTAATTGATATACGAAGTATTATTTAGATAATTGGGTTATTGAAATAGTACATAAGTGCATAGGAAACATGAACACATTGCGTATCAGTGCAGGGAAGTTTTATTTAGTACGTTATACTAGCTAGCTCGTAAGACTGCACCAGCATTATATTAGTTGGGCAATGCTAGCTCAACCCCAAACGACGTTAACTTCGACGGAGCCATACTTTCCGTTCATGGGTTTCTTCTCACTCACACCAGCTTCTTTGACTAGAAACACAACGTTACCGTTTGCAATTTCATCGTCGGGAGAACGGTATCATAATAATTGATGGTGACTCACCATCTCAGAAATCCTGAATCCGCCACTGGTCACAAGAATAGTTCATTAGTACGTACGTACGAGGATTTACACGTCAAGGTTTCAGTTGATCAAATCATTTAAATGTTTGTATAATGCATGGTTGGATCGATAATCCAAATCATGGTTTTAAATTCATGGTCTAAAGTTACTTCCTTGATTTCTCAAATTTGCCACTTAATAAACAAAACTCTTCCTTCCCCTAAGTAATGAGAACTAAGGGATTTGAACCCACGACCTCAACAACATACTACGCATGCATAACCAACTAAGCTATTTTATATTTTCATGAGTTAATAGAGCAATATATATTAATACCTAAGTTGATCCATGGGGCGGGCCAAGGCTCCGGATAAGCCCCTCTTGGATCCGTCTATACCACATACATAGGTCATTTTTTTCCAAAGTATTTCCTTCTAGGAAGCTTATCCATGTTATAATGTTAATTATGTTGATTAATCGGGCTTTATCGTGTTTTATAAAGTTAAGTATTAAGGAAGGCTTTTCAATAGCCCCCGGTAAATTGTACTCCGTAGATTATTTATTGGCAACGAAGCAGCAAAACACATATACGAAGGCCTCCAATTTAGACTTGTTAATCAATATGAGAAACTTGGAATTACCCCCAATTTAGTAGGTAAAAACATATGAAATTACAAGTATTATTAAGATAATAACATTGAAGTAGTACATGAACGCATAGGAAACGTAAGCACTAGTGCAAGGAAGTTTTATTTAGCTATATTAGCTAGCTTGCTAGTAATTCAAGACCGCACCAGCATTATATTAGTTGAGCAACACAAGCTCAACCCCAAGTGACGTTAACTTCGATGGAGCCATACTTTCCGTTGATGGGTTGCTTCTCATTCCACACCAGATTCTCTGACTAGAAACGTAACGGTACCGTTTGCAATTTCATCGTCGGGAGAAAGAGTATCATAATCCATCAAGTATGCTGTAATCTCCATTGCATCGGCGGCTTCAGGCACATTCACACTCGGCTGGCTTAAGGGAATGAATTCCCCTGGCCTCACGTCAATGCGTTGACTTTGAGGCCTATTAAACAGTGAAAATTGGTTACTGATTCCAAAGCGACCAGTTATGCTTCCGTAAACTTGTGCAGGATCTTCTCCATCGCCGTTGATGAGCTTAACACTCAGCGTAGCTTGAACATTGTTACTGAACATCACCTTTGTTGCTGCATATTCTTGAGTGCTGGCCATCTTTTGAGTATATTATTCTCCTACATACAAACCACAAATTATCAATTAAAATGAAAAAACACATGCTTTAGTGTCAAATACTAATTAAGATACCAATAAGACAAGGCCTAGTGGTTAAGACTGAAGGTTTGTGACTCTGTTTACAATATATCATTGTTTCGAATCACACACCCCTATTTGTAACTTGTATTGCCTTTGTAATCCAGTCGGACCAAAAGAAAAAAATACTTAACTATTTAAAATCAGTGAATTGAGCAAGCTAATTAATTAAAGAGATCAATAGCTTAGGCAGTTACCTTAATCAAGTATGACCTTCTACTGTATGTAATCTGTCTGACTTGCAAACAATAATGCCATGCTTGCCCACCTTTATATAGTGGGAGAAGATGTGATGGAGGCAATATTTAATTAATTGATTCGATGATGTGATTCTTTGGGGCCTATATTTAGCTCATCAGAATGTGATTCTTAAGCCTATTCTCAAAACGTTTTGTTCTTTTAAATAAATTATATAATAATTTAAGAGATTTTTTTAGTTATATTCCGCAATATATTAGTAACACAAATTTTCATATGTGGCTTTTCACCGTGTGGGCAGGGTTACTTAGGGGTAACTCTTGACCGATCGAGTAACTCCTAACTGATCAATTAACCCCTGAATAAGTAATTTCTGACCGACCGAGTAACCTCTGACTGAATAAGTAAGCCTTGACCAAGTTACCCCTGACCGACCGAGTAACCCCTGATCGAGTAATCCCTTACTGACCGAGTAATCCCTTACTGACAGAGTAACCCCTGATCAAGTAACCCCTGAATAAGTAACTCTGACCACACTTAAATATCGATGTATTAGTAAAATTTCTATAGAAATTTTTTATTTATAATAAAATATAGATTCTTCTTCTTCTTTTTTTTTTTAATGAAAGAATTATGTACGTTTTATTGATGAAACTAATTAGATTCTTTGATATAAACTGAAGAGATGAGAAATAATATTTTCTTGATAAAAAAATTCTCTATCCGATCCTTTATGTTTTTTCGAGTTGAAATTTTTTCTTGACAAAAGTTTAAAAGTGAGAAAAATAAAAAGGACCAAAGGAAATTATTATTAAGAATATCAAAAAGTTGTTCAACTCTCAAGTCTATATCAAAGAATCTAATACTTAAAAAAAAAAGGAAATTTTCACTTTTGCTACCAACAAAACACATGTATTTCACTTTTGCTGAGAAAATTTTATTTTTCTTTTACTACCATACAAAAACAAATTTGTTAAAAATTGCTACCACATATCACTTTTAGTTACTATTTCCGTTAGTGAGATCTAACAACCCTCACTGCCACCCCTCCCTCCTCAGACACCCTCATTACCTTCCCGTCAGCCACCTTGACCCACCAGAAAAAAAAAGAAAATAAAAACACCCAGCCACCATCACTGCCCAGCAATCCCCCTCCCCCCTGTCGGAGACTGGTGCCCAAAGCGTCGCCCGGCGCCTGCGACCCCACTTCCCCTCCCTTTTCTCCATCGTCGCGACCTTAACCCAACCTTTCAACCATCGTACCATCCCTTACTCCTCTCAATTACCCACGACAGCTCTTCCCACCGCACCACCATTACGCACCTTCAACCTCTCGCCACACCAAAAAAAGTCCAAAAAGCGCCGCTACTGCTGCTGCTCCTCCCTCTGAACAAGTCGCCCCACTCCCCAGCACCAAAAACCAAAACCTCTAACCCTAAAGCACCAGCCCGAAACCAGCCTAAACGGGTTTTAGGGTTTCGCTTATGGTGGTTTCGGGGTGGTGGTTTAGGGTTAGGGGTGGCCAAAAAGGGTAGGGGAAGGGGAGGGGGGTCGATTCCGGTGGGGGAATGGGAAGGGGGGCCAATTTTGGTGGGGCAAATGGGGAGGGAGGTGGTTTCCGGTTTGGGATGGGGGGTTGGGGCAGCGAGAGAGAAAAGGATAAGGGATGGGGAAAGGTTGCGTAGGTAGAGGAAAGGGAGAAGGAGAGGATGGAGTCGCCAGCACCGGGCGACGCTTTGGGTGTCGGCAGGGCAAGGGGGAGGGTGGCTGACGGGTGATGGCTGGCAGTTGAAGGTGGTGGCTGGGTTTTTCTTTTTCTTAAAATAATTAATTTTTTCTTTTTTAATTTTTTGAATAAACTTAACGGAACCCCAACAGATTCCATTAAGTGGTAGCAATTTTTAACAGACTTGTTTTTTTATGGTAGTAAAACTAAATTAAAATTTTTCCCCATAGCAAAAGTGAAATACGTGTGTAAAAAAAAAAAAAAAAATTCAAGACCAACCAAATGACCATCGCAAAAAGGGCATTGACGATGAATGGGATCATACAAAAGAGACCATAGTATGGTACTCCCTCTAAATATTTGATAAGACTTTAATCATAATGGTGAAAATGTTAGGTATTTGATAGTTAGAATCGGATGTGGGGGCTAATCATTTGTCGTCCTCAAGCAACAATATCCAATGGGTGCACGTTGTATACTTGTATCGATATATGATTTTTACAGTAGAAATCTAAGAATAAGAAAGATTGATCCGGCCCTCAAGCAACAATATCCAAAGAATAAGAGACTACTGAAAAATTCTCTTAAATTATTATATAATTTATTTAAAAGAACAAAACGTTTTGAGAATAGGCTTAAGAATCACATTCTGATGAGCTAAATATAGGCCCCAAAGAATCACATCATCGAATCAATTAATTAAATATTGCCTCCATCACATCTTCTCCCACTATATAAAGGTGGGCAAGCATGTCATTATTGTTTGCAAGTCAGACAGATTACATACAGAAGAAGGTCATACTTGATTAAGGTAACTGCCTAAGCTATTGATCTCTTTAATTAATTAGCTTGCTCAATTCACTGATTTTAAATAGTTTAGTATTTTTTTCTTTTGGTCCGACTGGATTACAAAGGCAATACAAGTTACAAATAGGGGTGTGTGATTTGAAACAATGATATATTGTAAACAGAGTCACAAACCTTCAGTCTTAACCACTAGGCCTTGTCTTATTGGTATCTTAATTAGTATTTGACACTAAAGCATGTGTTTTTTCATTTTAATTGATAATTTGTGGTTTGTATGTAGGAGAATAATATACTCAAAAGATGGCCAGCACTCAAGAATATGCAGCAACAAAGGTGATGTTCAGTAACAATGTTCAAGCTACGCTGAGTGTTAAGCTCATCAACGGCGATGGAGAAGATCCTGCACAAGTTTACGGAAGCATAACTGGTCGCTTTGGAATCAGTAACCAATTTTCACTGTTTAATAGGCCTCAAAGTCAACGCATTGACGTGAGGCCAGGGGAATTCATTCCCTTAAGCCAGCCGAGTGTGAATGTGCCTGAAGCCGCCGATGCAATGGAGATTACAGCATACTTGATGGATTATGATACTCTTTCTCCCGACGATGAAATTGCAAACGGTACCGTTACGTTTCTAGTCAGAGGACCTGGTGTGGAAGAGAAGCAACCCATCAACGGAAAGTATGGCTCCATCGAACGTTAACGTCACTTGGGGTTGAGCTTGTGTTGCTCAACTAATATAATGCTGGTGCGGTCTTGAATTACTAGCAAGCTAGCTAATATAGCTAAATAAAACTGCCTTGCACTAGTGCTTACGTTTCCTATGCGTTCATGTACTACTTCAATGTTATTATCTTAATAATACTTCGTAATTTCATATGTTTTTTACCTACTAAATTGGGGGTAATTCCAAGTTTCTCATATTGATTAACAAGTCTAAATTGGAGGCCTTCGTATATGTGTTTTGCTGCTTCGTTGCCAATAAATAATCTACGGAGTACAATTTACCGGGGGCTATTGAAAAGCCTTCCTTAATACTTAACTTTATAAAACACGATAAAGCCCAATTGATCAACATAATTAACATTATAACATGGATAAGCTTCCTAGAAGGAAATACTTTGGAAAAAAAATGACCTATGTATGTGGTATAGACGGATCCAAGAGGGGCTTATCCGGAGCCTTGGCCCGCCCCATGGATCAACTTAGGTATTAATATATATTGCTCTATTAACTCATGAAAATATAAAATAGCTTAGTTGGTTATGCATGCGTAGTATGTTGTTGAGGTCGTGGGTTCAAATCCCTTAGTTCTCATTACTTAGGGGAAGGAAGAGTTTCGTTTATTAAGTGGCAAATTTCAACTCCGAGGAAATACCTCGGGGAGAAATTCTTAACAGCACAAAGATACACCACGAGTCTACATACACGAAAAATTGAAAGTAAATCACACTTCAAGAGAAATCAAGGAAGTAACTTTAGACCATGAATTTAAAACCATGATTTGGATTATCGATCCAACCATGCATTATACAAACATTTAAATGATTTGATCAACTGAAACCTTGACGTGTAAATCCTCGTACGTACGTACTAATGAACTATTCTTGTGACCAGTGGCGGATTCAGGATTTCTGAGATGGTGAGTCACCATCAATTATTATGATACCGTTCTCCCGACGATGAAATTGCAAACGGTAACGTTGTGTTTCTAGTCAAAGAAGCTGGTGTGAGTGAGAAGAAACCCATGAACGGAAAGTATGGCTCCGTCGAAGTTAACGTCGTTTGGGGTTGAGCTAGCATTGCCCAACTAATATAATGCTGGTGCAGTCTTACGAGCTAGCTAGTATAACGTACTAAATAAAAACTTCCCTGCACTGATACGCAATGTGTTCATGTTTCCTATGCACTTATGTACTATTTCAATAATCCAATTATCTAAATAATACTTCGTATATCAATTACCTACTCAATTGGTGGCCTTCATATAAATATATGTGTTTTTGTGGCTTCATTACTAATAATTTCTATACCACTATTATGTAATTACGTGTTCTTTGGTCATATATTAGCTGAATACATCAAAACTAAGTAACCGGAATAGAAAGAAACACAAATGAGAGATATGTATTAGTATATATTTGATGAGCATGATCGATGAACAGAACATGCTGATGAGGGACTTTTTGAATGATGCACCAATTCAAGCTCTTGGCTAAAATGGTCTAGCGTATGTAAATGCTATTGAGTTTGGTACCATCCTAACATCCTTTGTACCAAATAAGTTAAACCTATTTGAATTTCCATATGAGTAAAATTACTACATATAACTCAATCAAATAATAGGCTAGCTAAACTCTTTGCTTGAAGGGATGAGGTCGTTGAGCAAAAGACTATCCTACTCTATCTACACTTGCATTGGGTCAAGTTGTTCAACTTCTACGACGTACATAAACTACAACAAGATGAAATATCACAGAAACCTCGTTGAGTTACTGACAGTAAGAGCTTTACTTTGGTGCGAGATGTAGCATATCTATTAAATTAAAGCACAGGGATCACAAGTCACCAATTGTTTCTACTTTGTATGATAAATTATAAGAAACTAACAAGTTTGATGATAGTAATTATAACTGAATTAGTTTTTCCTACTATACAAAGTAGCTCTATTTAATCTAATTGATATATAACTAATAATAGAAGTCACTAGATTATCTTTGCGAAATATAACACAGAATATGTTCTCATGCACATCACTAAACAAACCAGAAAACAATTACAGTACAAATTAGGCGCCGATTATTAGACTTCAATCAGCTAAGCTAGGAAAACTGATAGGAACATACCACGATAATGCTTAGCTTAGATTCATATTGACACGACAACAATGGAGTATATTCCATCTAACTCACTATGCAGCTAGCTAGAATGGATTGCAGAAGTTGGAGCAAGCTACGCCATTGGAGCTCAATAGTATCCTTTACCAATACAGTTAAGACACCGTTGAATGCTGAAATAAAATAAAACAAACAATATCCATGAATACTGAAAGTTTACGAATTTTGAGCTTTGAAAAATGATCAACTACTAAAGGAATGAACAAGACTAACCAATGACCATCACAAGTCGGGCATTGATTGACAAGGGTTAATATGAATAGGATCATACAAAGGAGACCATTGTATGGTAGCATTCCCTTTGCAAAGTTTGCAAACGTAGAATCCTTTTCCTTTACATCCTAGACATGGTTTCGCCTCGCTTTTCTGCAGCAAATAAGACCAATTTGCGAAAGTGTTAAGACTGTTAGGTATCTGACAGTTAGAACGGGGGATTATATCCTTACAATTAGAAGATCGAAGAGGATACCCTTTTAGCTTCAGTGACGGATTGGATGACTTTGATGGTGGAAGAAGTGGCGAGAGAGAGGGCGAGCATTCCCCCAGCAACTGTTTACTAGCGTTCCAACTGTAACTTCCATATTTTGCTTTCACTTAGGCCTTTTATCAAACACTTGGTGGGCTTTGGCACCTGCCCTTTAAATTTCGCTTCTTCAGATTAAATAAAGCAACTAAAAACAAGAATGTATATGATATAAGATTCTTAAAAGTTCTTAAAATTACGAGGGAACTCCAATTCCTCATTATGAGAAACACTTTTTTTTCATAATGAAATTTTGGAAAATAATGTGATATTTTTCACTGGTGAGGACCGCGTATTTATCATGAGTGAGAGCCTCAAATCTTGACACATAACCTATGAGAAACAGAGAATTACCCTAAAATTACAGACAAAATTTTGCAGAATTTGCCGTTAAACTAGTGTCAGATTACGTAAATTGATGGATATTGGAACCTCTGTAAGAAGTTTTTTTTTTTTTTGTTATTTTTTTTTGCACTCCATCAAATTATCAAATTGTGAAAATGGGCT